>NC_068414.1:7520867-7552906 GCF_023724105.1 Carassius gibelio | reverse complement strand
GGACTCTGCTCACGGGACCTCCCCTCTCCCTCCTCTCCAGGGGCAACAGCGGGCTTGAGCAGAGATACATGAAACGTGGGAGAAATGCGATAGGTGTCAGGTAATGCAAGACGGAATGAAACAGGAGTGATCTGATGAGTAATTTTGAATGGGCCCACGTACCTTGGACTCAACTTCTTGCAGGGTAGTCGAAGACGAAGATCTCGGGTAGAAAGCCACACCCATTGTCCTGGTTGGTATACAGGCCCAGGACGCCGACGGTGGTCAGCATGTTCCTTTTGGTGGCGGATAGCTCGTTGAAGATGTACATGAGCTTGGTTCCAAGTCTCCTCACTGCGTTGCAACCAGTCCGTGACGGCGGGTACGTCGGTGGGTTCCCCGGACCAGGGAAACATGGGAGGCTGATAGCCTAGGATGCATTTGAAGGGAGTGATACCAGTAGCTGGCTTGACCAGGGAGTTCTGTGCGTACTCAGCCCAAAGGAGGTACCGGGCCCAATCCTCTTGGTTGGAACTACAGTATGATCTCAAGAACCGGGTGAGTTCCTGATTGAGTCTTTCAACCTGACCGTTGGATTGAGGGTGGTAACCGGAGGTCAGGCTCACGTTTACATCGAGGGCTTGGAAGAAGGCTTTCCAGAGACGAGATGTGAACTGAGTACCCCTATCGGAGACGATATCCTCAGGTAGTCCGTAGAGACGGAAGACCCAGTTACAGAGTAGTTCGGCAGTTTGCAGGGCAGTAGGCAGTTTGGGCAGGGGAATAAGGCGGCAGGCTTTGGAGAATCGATCAATAACAGTAAGAACGACAGTGTTACCTTGAGAGACAGGTAGATCAGTGATAAAGTCTATTGCAATGTGGGACCAAGGTCGTTGTGGGATAGGGAGTGGTTGGAGTAATCCGGCTGGCAATTGGCGTGGAGTCTTGTGCGCATTACAGGTTTGGCATTGTTGGATGAAGGCAGTGGTGTCTTTGGGTAATGATTCTCACCAGAACCGGTTCTGAAGCAGATGAATGGTAGCCGTGATACCTGGATGGCCGGATGCGGGCAGACAGTGCGTGTGGTTGAGTATTTGATCGCGTAGAGTGGATGGTACGTAAACCTTATCAGGAGGGCAAGTTGTTGGAGGTGCCTGTTGAGAGTTGTGTTGCTGGATAAGCGTCATGATGTCCCATTGTACAGGTGCAATGATTAAATTGAAAGGGAGTATGGATTCAGGTTTGGATGAGATCTGTTCCTCTTCGTGAATACGGGATAGGGCATCTGCCTTTGTGTTCTTGGAGCCCGGACGGTAGGTAACTGAAAAGTCGAATCGGGAGAAAAACAATGACCATCTTGCCTGCCGTGGATTGAGGCGCTTGGCTGAGCGCAAATACTCAAGGTTCTTATGATCGGTTAGTACAGTGAAAGGAAAGTTGGCCCCTTCCAGCCAGTGTCTCCACTCCTCGAAGGCGGCCTTCATGGCGAGGAGTTCACGATCCCCTACGTCGTAGTTACGTTCAGCAGCATTGAGTTTGCGGGAGTAAAAGGCACATGGGTGGAGTTTGGCGGTAGAATTCTGGCGTTGAGAAAGAATAGCCCCGATACCAGTGTTGGAGGCGTCCACTTCGACAAGAAACGGAAGAGATGGGTCAGGATGGTGGAGTATGGGTGCAGTCACAAACCATCCTTTTAGTTCTTGGAATGCTTGGAGAGCAGCCTCTGACCATTGTAGCCGATGGGTTCCCTTTTTGACCATTGACGTGAGAGGGCTGACCACGGAGCTGAAGTTTCTGATGAAACGACGGTAGAAATTAGCAAACCCCAGAAAGCGTTGAAGTTCCTTTAGTGTTTTGGGTTCGGACCATTTGAGAACGGCGTTGACTTTGCTCTCATCCATGGCGACCCCCTCTGGACTGATGACGTACCCCAGGAAGATGGTAGAGGTGGTATGGAATTCACACTTCTCCGCCTTGGCATAGAGTTGGTGCTCAATGAGTCGCTGCAGCACGGCCCTCACGTGTTGGATATGTTCCTCCAGGGAATCTGAATAGATCAAGATATCGTCAATGTATACTATAACAGTCCTGTTTAACATGTCTCTGAAGATATCATTGACAAATGATTGAAAAACCGAAGGACTATTGACCAGTCCGAACGGCATAACCCGGTATTCGTAGTGCCCATTGGTGGTTGAGAAAGCTGTTTTCCACTCGTCCCCCTCCCTAATGCGGATGAGGTTGTATGCGCAGCGCAAATCCAATTTGGTGTAGTATTGTGCAGTTCGTAGCTGTTCTAATGCAGAGGGCACCAGGGGAAGTGGATAGCGAAACTTTACCGTTATCTCGTTGAGTCCACGATAATCGATGCAAGGGCGCAAACCTCCATCTTTCTTACGGACAAAGAAGAAGCCCGCTGAAGCAGGAGAAGTGGACGGACGTATGAACCCCTTCTCCAACTCCTCCTCGATGTACTTGGCCATAACCTCTGACTCGGGTAAAGATAATGGAAATACTCGACCCCGGGGTGGTGAGGAACCTGGAATTAGATCAATGGCACAATCATGACTGCGGTGTGGTGGTAAAGTGTTAGCTTGTACCTTGCTGAAGGCGATGGCGAGATCGTGATACTCCTTGGGTAGACTGGGAATGCTGGTGGTCTCAGAGTCCAACGTGACGACTTGCACAGGCATGGGAGAGATGGTCGGAAGGCATGATTTATGACACTGGGTGCTCCATCTGAGAATTTGTCCCTCTTTCCACGATACCTGAGGGTCATGCAGTCTGAGCCAGGTCAAGCCCAAAATAACAGGAGTGTTAGATACAGGGAGCACGTAGAATTGTATGGTTTCTTGATGTAGCAGACCGGTGAACATTAGCAGTTCTTGAGAGAGGTGTGTAATCAGTCCAGACCCCAAAGCAAGTCCATCTATTGTGGCTACATACAAAGGATTTGTACATGAAATTAGAGAAATGTTATTCTTTTTGGCAAATTCTTCAGAGATGAAATTCCCAGCTGCTCCTGAGTCAAGTAGAGCAGTGGTAGCCACACGATCGTTGTTAGTCTTGATTACAAGAGGGACTGAGACACAGTTTAGGGGACTGACTAAATTTAAAGAGGCTCTCACCGATTTAGAAGTACAAGAAGAGCGACGTGATGGGCAAGTAATTCGTTGATGCCCCAGAGCACCACAGTAGAGACAGAGTCGGTTAGATATGCGGCGATAGCGTTCCTCAGCTGTCAGATGATAGGAGTTGATCTGCATGGGTTCAGTAGTTTCTGCGGATCGTGTTGTCGTAACGGGGAATAGGCGCTGAGCACTGACACGGCGAGAGCGTTGTAGGTTGTCAATGGTGATGGTAAGCGAAATGAAATCATTCAAGGTTCTCCCCTCATCACGACAAGTGAGTTCGGTTTGCAGCTCGTGATTAAGCCCCTTGCGAAACAATACTTTCAGCGTGTCACTCACCCATGATGTTTGAGCAGCCAGTGTACGAAAGTTCATGGCATATTCCGCTGCTGTTAATTTCCCCTGCGACAACTCAAGCAGACGCTCACCCGCTCCTTTCCACTCTCTGTGATGATCAAACACCTCACGGAATCGCACCAGAAAGTCAGTGAAAGTGGTGAACGCTGTTCCATCCTCGCGCCATACAGCCGTTATCCATTCCAAAGCTCTTCCCGTTAGTAGTGAGCAGACTAAGGCGATCTTACCAGCATCAGTAGTGTAAAGGGTGGGTTGTTGCTCGACGAACAGCGAGCATTGCAGTAGGAAGCCCTTACACTTGGTAGAATCCCCGTCAAATTTCTCCGGGTAAGCCAGTCGTGGATTAACTTGTGTTGGCGTTCCTTCCGCGTGGGTAATGGCGGCAGCTGCCGGTGGTGGTGACGTTACGGCAGTGCTGTGGAGGCTTTGAACAGCCTTTACCAGTTCCTCTGTGATCGAAGACAAACGATTCAGTTGATGCTGATTAGCAGCAATTTGACTTGCCTGGGCTGCCATTGTAGCACACAGATGATCGTAAGCCGCTGGATTCGGTTGTGGCGAAGTCTTCTGTAATGAGTCATTACCAGACGGGGAATCCATTTTGCAAGCTTTAATAAACAACTCGTGGTCGTACAGGCAGGGGTCAGGACCAGCAAACACAACAGTAGAGATAATCAGAATCGTCGTCAAACACAGGCAATAGATCGGGATCACAGGCAATGTTCAGAGTCCAATAAACAATTCAAGGTCAAGAGGCAGGCGGCAAAGGTTCAAGAAACGGCAAACAAACAGAACTGGTAAACGGGAAATCAAAACACGGGAAATAACGCTTGGAAATGTCAGCCGGAGCAAAACAAGACTTCGCGTTAGACTGATGTGGTTGTTCAGCTTAAATAGCTGTACTCATGAGCTGCACCTGAGTGGTGATCAGAGTCCAATGCACGGGGTAGATGGGAAGTGTAGTTGTGAGAGAGTGCGTGAGTGTCAATATTCCGGAGATGGGGCCCTCTGCTGGCCAGTAGAGGGAATCACGGGGTTCGTCTCCGTGACAGATATACATTAACTTAAGAGTTCTAAAAAGAAGAATCCTTTTTTTTTTTTGCACGATTGAGGTGTGTTTTCTCTAATACTATGCATGTGCAGTATGTGCAGAACTGTTCTGTGTACCAGTTGAAGTTGTAAGCATGTGAATGCAAAAAAATTTTTTTTTTTCTTTTTATTATCTATACAAAATATAATGGACCAGTTCATAATTCCTTATAACTTTTAGGTCTAGTTTCACAGACAGGGCTTGGATTAAGCCAGGATTAGGCTGTAGTTAAATTTAGAACATTGAAGTAGCTTTTGTAAACATGCATTTAGAAAAAAAACAAAAAAAAACATTACTGATGTGCATCTTGAGACAAAACCATGGCACTGACACCTTTTTTTTTATTTATTTTTTTTTAATACCCAATAGTTGGCAGATGCTGTCCTGTTGGAAATTCTTCTTTACGTGATCCTGGAGGAGGGGTGATGCTACATTACTAAGTCTGTCTTTGGTTTGTTCCAAATTCAGAAGTCTGTTGTACTGTATACAGACTCCTTTCGAAAGAGGGCACAATCCAGCTGGCTTGACGGAGTATCTTCTTTTACATATTTGATTAGAGGTTTAAAAAGGTGCCATAACATTACATTTCTCAGTTACCATGTCTGAATGTTTATCTTTGTAATAATGCTGTTTTCATGCTCCTCATCTCAATATACAGGTGGAACAAAATGGAGAACAAGCCTAAGCCATGTCAGGAATTCAACAAAATGTACACCCTGCAGACACTGCGACGAGGTTTACAACAACTGCTTACCAGGTGTGCAAATTATGCATGAAAATGTAATCACTGCTCTGTACATGATGACAAGATGCAATGGGAATAATCATTAATATGGCTGTGCATGCATGTCTACTGTTAATAAAGCAATTTAGGTATTAAAGTCACCATTTTCTTATGAATAATAAAATGCAGCAGCTAGAGTTCTTCCTAGAATCAGGAAGTATGACTGGAATAGCCCAGTTCTGTAAACCCTGTACTGGCTCCCTATCAAACATCGTATAGATATTAACATCTTCAATTATATTAATCTGTTTCTTTCTTATTCGAAGGTCACTGCAGTCACCCGGATCCAGTACGTATCCAGACCAGATGGTGGATAGCACCTAGAAAGGACCTCTACATCCCTGAAAGACAGCGGAGACCAGGACAACTAGAGCCCAGATACAGATCCCCTGTAAAGACCTTGTTTTTTCTCCATTCTGTCACCGGTGGAGTTTTGGTTCCTTGTCGCCTCTGGCTTGCTTCGTTGTGGTCACTTCATTTACAGTGATATCATTGACATGATTGCAAACGATTCCACAGATACTATTTAAACTGAACCGAGCTGAAGGATGACGTCACTGAATTGAATGATAAACTGCCTTTTAAACTGACTACAAACTGAGTTTACTAATGTCCTTCTGCATTATTGACTGACACACTATTTTCCTATTTAATACTGTAAAGTTTCTTTGCTTTGATCTGTATTATTAAAAGCACTATATAAATAAACAATGCTTGACTTGACCATGTTGCAAGAGGAAAATGAGGAGAGATGCACATCCACCCTGGGTTTTACAGTGATTGGTGCAAGATGCTGGAGAAGTAACTCCATCAGAACTCATCAGTTCTGATCTAAGAGTCTTGAAAATCCCTCCGGATTGTTGTTAGTGATTCTGATTGATATTTTAGTCTGCTTGCTTACTGGATATATTTTATACAGTTTACATTGTAAAGCACTGACTTTGACAACTTACTAACCCAGTTACACATTTAACAGCTACTTTATACTATATATATATATATATATATATATATATATATATATATATATATAAATATATAAATATATATATATATATATATATATATATATATATATATATATATATATATAGTTGTTTCTTGAAATACTACAAATATAACCGCAAAATATGATTTTAAATAAAGGTCTCTGAGACTTCTCTCTTTTGAGTCATTTGTGTATATAGCCTATAATAAATATACAACATACACCCAGTAAGTGCCACTCTCGTATATAAATAAATATAAATGTGTTTGTGTGCATTTATTTCACACAAACAATGATACATGCATGCATAAACATTCAGCTGGAAATTAACGTTTTGCAAAATTATCTTATTTCTTTGTTTATATTTGATCAATATTTTAAATCAAATAATATACAATACTGACCTTTATACTTATTTAAAAAAGTATTAAACATAATCATAAGTGTATATAATTATTTATTTGTCTTGTTGCCGCCAGCAGCCTCCTCCAATTTCCGGGTATTAGCGACAGCTGCCATCCGGTTTTATTGGCAGTCACTTCCTGCTGACAGCTGCCGATTTTTCGCTGAACCCCCTCTCTATAAATCTTAAGAATTTTGTTGTTTTCCTTAAAAAAAAAACAAGAAGTCTGGAATGTAGATGGGCAACAAACTTCATTCTTCTCATGAACTGCTAAAGATTATTTTCGGAGAATAGCCAAAAGCAAAGTTTCAGTTGAGACTTATGTCATGTTTATGATTCACTGATGTAATTACAACCTTTAACATATACCTCCTTTAACATATATATTTGGTATGTATTGTCTTCATTTCCTTTTAGCCCTAAGGATAACTGTCACATTTTTTTATATGTCAACCTGATTTTATCCTACCCATCAGGTTTACTGTGCATGCACACATGAATATTACGTCATTTTCTCATGCTACACAACAATATTTAATGTATCTGCATTACTTTAATGGTAGGTTTAGGCTTATTATAGATGTAGACTTTAATAAAACAATCTTATAGGTAGAAAAAAAATATTTATTGGTTTCCTATAGCTGAACAATCCCTTCTGGCTACAACCGCGAATATAACACATAATTACTGTATTTGCATTACTGTAGTGTAGATGTTAATGAACCAATAATGTAATGGCAGCATTTTTCATTGTCGAATTGCACTACCCGCTGTTTTAATGGGAGGTAGCAAAATCCAACAGGGTAGCACAAATTGACAGAACAGTGTCAACCTTTGGAAATTTGAACAAATTTGTGGCACCCCACAAAATTAATTTAATCAAAATACTTTAATTTCTACCTTCGATATGATACTTTTGAAAAGTATAGATATTCGGTACAGCAGGGAAGAACTGCATATACTCTCACACAGATATTTTTAATGTAATTACTTTTTTTTGTACATTAGTGGTGGCAATCAGTAAGCTAATTTCTAATGAAAAGATCAATTCTTGTAGGCTTTTATTCATATGCTTTCACACAGGAGTCTGCAACTGATCCGTGGCTATTTACTACAAACGGTAAAAATATGTAACAGAACATTTCCTAAAAATGCATTCAGATAAGTTTGTACATGTCTATAGTTCTGTGGGGTTGAATCGGTTGTGAGAGGACGTCACTAGATGACGTCTTTTACATTCCACGTCCATCATGACCCTCGATGAAATCCTTGTGAAATATGCAAAAGCTGTGCTTACACCTGGGTTTATACTGCTATAAATAAAGTGTTTTACACGTCTAGTCAAGGTTGTGAAAAGAAGTCCAAGCAAGACTAGCAGGAAAAAAACAGGAACAAAATTTTTTTTTTAATTTTGAATTGTATTTATTTTAAAAATAAATGTATTCTCTTCCCTCAGATGCTGTGAAGAGGTGGAGACGTGGATGAGTGATGACAGAACACCTGAAGCTCACTCCAGGAAGAGATGAGGGTGGAGGTTACAAGAAATGAGCCTAACTACTGTAATGTGTCTAAGGGATAGTTCACCCAAAAATGAAAATAGTCAGAATTTTCTCACCCTCATGTTTCAAAACTCTGTACCTTTCTTTGTTCTGCTGAACACAAAGATATTTGGAAGAATGTTTGCAACCAAACAGATCTCGTCTTCTTAACGATCATAATCATTTTTCCTACAATGGTAGTTAATGTATTGTGAGATCTGCTTGGTTACAAACATTCTTCCAAATATCTTTGTGTTTATTAGACTTACACTTAAACTGTGTAAGTCAATGACAAGATTAATAAAGACATGATAAAAAGAAACTATCTTTTAACAATCTAGTAAAAAACACATGAATGCATTCTCAGATATGTAATATTTGAATTCATGTCAATTCTATACAGTTTAAAATAATTTAAACCACTTTGATTAGATAGAAATTATTTTAAACATATTTTATGTGTATGTGCAAGGTGGTTATGCTACGTTCAAATATTAATAATATTATTTTAAAATAAATATGATTAAAGTATTTAAAAATAAATGCAATTAAATTATATTGATTTATATTATTATACATTAAAAACAATAATAAAAAATACTGCGAAAATAGACATTTTTGAAAATAATAATAGTGTTCAAGTTTGAGTATTTCAGCACTTTTTATTCAGTGATGAGCGTCATTAAATAATTTTTCTGATAAAAATGGTAGGCCTGTAAACTTCTTTCAGAAATCCAAAATGGATACAAATATCACATTGAAAAACTCATTTTTGGTAACACTTTCTATGAAGCCCCAATTTATAATACATTATGAGGGTATTATAAAGCAATATAATGAATGTATATTGCATTATAAAAAAAAAAAACTTATGTTGTATCATATAATGTATATTCATAAGAACAGTTTTAATACATTATAGTATTTACTTATTTGTGGTTATAGCTTTTAAGAGTATGATACTTTATAACACAATGAATATGTTGCATCAACTTTCACAATGGATAATACTTCTCATAGTTATAATGTATTATAAGTTTCATATCTTGCCATTTGTCTGATGCTACTTTACTTACTTTACGGTCAAAGTCCAAGTAGTTACAAGTAGTAATAATAATATTAATAATACATTTTTTTACTACTAACATTATTATGTTAGTAGTATTCTGCTACTGTAAATATATGCTCACACTTTATTTTGATGGTCAACCAACAGTTAAACTGACTATAAGTGTCTTTAGAAGTACGTCAACTTTTCTACCATTGTAGATTCAACCAATCTTGAGCATATTAATACTCTAATGAGAGTGAGTTTGAATATAGTTGCAAAGTTGCTTATAGTTGATTGATTAAGGGGACCATCAAAATAAAATCTAACCATATAAAACACCGCTTTTTTTTTCAGTTGGAGTATTAAGCTCAAATCAATTAATTAACATTAGCTCCACAGTAAACACTCAAGTAACACTCAACATCTAACCGCTCACAAGCTGTAGTAAGATACTGTGCAGATCTTAAACAATGTCAAGATATGATACAGTCCATTAAACTGTTAATGAAGATTTAATATGGTGTTCACTGTGTGTTATAAATCATACTCCTAAACTTACATTGAAAACAGACATGTCAAGCCTGACATCTTCAGTTCCCGTTAGTGACACTCACGTGGTGTTTGCATACTTTATCACAGATTTTGAGTTTTTATTGAAAGGATCCCCATTAGCTACAGCCATGCTGCAGCTATTCTTCCTGGGGTCCTGAAAAATATATACATAAACAAAAAGAAAACTAAATCATTAAAAATACAACAAATAAATGGAAAAGATAAATACACATACACATACACATATACACATACATATACACATATATACACATATCAAAGTATGTATATCACATGTACTCTCATACGGGCATGAAATATACACACATATAAAAACACATTCATACACATACGCCTATATATATACCTTCACATGTTCACACACGAAAATAAATAAATCTAAACAGTCAGATGTATTATTTTGATAGATGCTGTTTTACATATAATTAAAATTTATTGACATTGTTAGTAAGTATAATATGCGTTGGTAGTTTATTCCATTCCTTCATACCTCTGAACATAACAGTGTTTTTTTCAAAAAACAGATGAAGTGAATTAAATACAACATTTGTAAAATACACAGACAATTTTAGAAACAGAAACTGTTTTAACATACTGCTTATATTTTCGATAGAAGCAGCGCCATATTTTCAAGAATAAAGTTCAACATAGATACTATTTAAATGGATTATTTTTTATTTTTTTTTATAACAGTCTTGGGCATGTGAAAGATTAGTAGGAACATTGGCTTTGATGCATTTAAAATTTTTGTGCAGCATTAGACCATTAACCCTTTAGATAGTCCTGTGCAAAAAAAGGCTTAGTTTCTGGCTTGTATGGAGTTATATGGAGTATAACAGCAAATTATAGTGTGTGTGTGTGTGTGTGTGTGTGTGTGTGTGTGTGTGTGTGTGAGAGAGAGAGAGAGAGAGAGAGGGTGTGAGAGAGACCTTTGTGCACTTACCTTGATGTACAGTATCTGAAAAAAATCAAAATATGCACCTCATGCTCTCAGAACTACATGGAGTAAACAATAAAAAAAAAGAAGTGTTTATGATATTTTTTGTATAAAATGATATTTGCTTTCAACTTATGTCATTATGTCCTTTTTGAGCAGTCTTCCTGTACACATATTAGACCAAAATGTCAAGTTTGCCTAGGAAAAGCAATTATTATACCAGCAAACTCAAAATTGCATTAAAAATGAACAAACTAGGATATAGATACTTTGTATTGTAGGCTTGGATTATTATATTATTATATAGCCTAGTGTTTATTTACTGATAGACAGTCAAAAAGACAAATTCATCAATATTTTATTTATAACAGGGTTTTAATTATTTATAAAAAAAAATAACACACCACAGATCCTGAAGAAACAGTAACTAAAAAACAGTGACAGAAGTGTCTGAAATAGCATTTGGGTCTGTCACGTGATTAAGGAATGACTCGACCCGAAGACTCATGAGATGAACTAATCAATTCTCTTTCCGGTTCGGACTGCATTGGTTTAGCGTATGGGTCTGTCACGTGATTAAGGAACGACTCGACCCGAAGACTTGTCAGACAAAAGGTGAGGTGAGCTAATCACAAACTGAAGACCCATGTAAAGAATGAATTAATCTTTTCTGTATCTTATAGCAATTTAGTTTTGTATTGTTTGTAGTGTGATCAACGTTTGTTCTGGGGAAGTAACTCCTAACATTTTAATTACATTTTGCTAAAATGAACGAAATGACTCGAAAAAGGATTCGTTAATTTTGCTGAACGAAACTCAAAAGTCTGAGTTGGTAAAATGATCTGAACTTCCCATCACTAACCTGCCCTAGTCTACGGAGCGCGCGACTGTTGCACATACATATAGGTGCCTCAGATCAAAGCCTCAGCAGTCTTACGGTGATCGTCAATGTCAAAACGACTGAGATGGCCAATCAAATCAAAGTCATAGTCATGGTTTACTGTTCACAGAAGTATAGCACAAGGCGTCAGTTTAATGTTAAAGAGAGCGAGGTAAGATGAAGCTGCAAGTAATTTATAATTAGTCAACTTTTAATAATACATTTGACGATTGCTTTGACGCAATGTATTTTGTTTAAAGCGCTATATAAATAAAGGTGATTGATTGATTGATTGACTCTCTGAAAAGCAGGTCCTGTAGCAGTGACTCTTTGAGCAGCAGGTCTTGTATGGGCAGGTCCTGTACAGTAAATCCTGTAGTGGTGACTTTCTGAGCAGCAGGTCCTATAGTGGCAGGTCCTGTAGCGGTTACTCTCTGAGCAGCAGATCTTGCATTGGCAGGTCCTGTAACGGTGACTCTCTGAGTAGCAGGTCCTGTAGCGGAGACTCCCTGAGTGTCAGGTCCTGTTGCAGTGACTCTCTGAGTGGCAGGTCCTGTAGTGGTGACTCTCTGAGCAGCAGGTCCTGTAACGGTGACTCTCTGAGCGGCAGGTCCTGTAGCGGTGATTTTCTGAGCAGCAGGTCCTGTAGTGGCAGGTCCTGTAGCGGTGACTCTCTGAGCAGCAGGTCCTGTAGTGGTGACTCTCTGAGCAGCAGGTCCTGTAGTGGTGACTCTCTGAGCAGCAGGTCCTGTAGTGGCAGGTCCTGTAGCGGTGACTCTCTGAGCAGCAGGTCCTGTAGTGGTGACTCTCTGAGCAGCAGGTCCTGTAGTGGTGACTCTCTGAGCAGCAGGTCCTGTAGTGGCAGGTCCTGTAGCGGTGACTCTCTGAGCAGCAGGTCCTGTAGTGGTGACTCTCTGAGCAGCAGGTCCTGTAACGGTGACTCTCTGAGCAGCAGGTCCTGTAGTGGCAGGTCCTGTAGCGGTGACTCTCTGAGCAGCAGGTCCTGTAGTGGTGACTCTCTGAGCAGCAGGTCCTGTAGTGGTGACTCTCTGAGCAGCAGGTCCTGTAGTGGCAGGTCCTGTAGCGGTGACTCTCTGAGCAGCAGGTTCTGTAGCAGTGACTCTCTGAGCAGCAGGTCCTGTAGTGGCAGGTCCTGTAGCGGTGACTCTCTGAGCAGCAGGTCCTGTAGTGGCAGGTCCTGTAGTGGTGACTCTCTGAGCAGCAAGTCCTGTAGTGGCAGGTCCTGTAGCGGTGACTCCCTGAGCAGCAGGTCCTGTAGCGGTGACTCTCTGAGCAGCAGGTCCTGTAGTGGCAGGTCCTGTAGCGGTGACTCTCTGAGCAGCAAGTCCTGTAGTGGCAGGTCCTGTAGCGGTGACTCTCTGAGCAGCAAGTCCTGTAGTGGCAGGTCCTGTAGCGGTGACTCTCTGAGCAGCAGGTCCTGTAGTGGCAGGTCCTGTAGCGGTGACTCTCTGAGCAGCAGGTCCTGTAGTGGTGACTCTCTGAGCAGCAAGTCCTGTAGTGGCATGTCCTGTAGCGATGACCCTCTGAGCGGCAGGTCCTGTAGCGGTGACTCTCTGAGCAGCAGGTCCTGTAGCGGTGACTCTCTGAGCGGCAGGTCCTGTAACAGTGACTCTCTGAGCAGCAGGTCCTGTAGCGGTGACTCTCTGAGCGGCAGGTCCTGTAGTGGTGACTCTCTGAGCAGCAGGTCCTGTAGTGGCAGGTCCTGTAGCGGTGACTCTCTGAGCAGCAGGTTCTGTAGCAGTGACTCTCTGAGCAGCAGGTCCTGTAGTGGCAGGTCCTGTAGCGGTGACTCTCTGAGCAGCAGGTCCTGTAGTGGCAGGTCCTGTAGTGGTGACTCTCTGAGCAGCAAGTCCTGTAGTGGTGACTCTCTGAGCAGCAAGTCCTGTAGTGGCAGGTCCTGTAGCGATGACCCTCTGAGCGGCAGGTCCTGTAGCGGTGACTCTCTGAGCAGCAGGTCCTGTAGCGGTGACTCCCTGAGCAGCAGGTCCTGTAGTGGCAGGTCCTGTAGCGGTGACTCTCTGAGCAGCAGGTCCTGTAGTGGCAGGTCCTGTAGCGGTGACTCCCTGAGCAGCAGGTCCTGTAGCGGTGACTCTCTGAGCAGCAGGTCCTGTAGTGGCAGGTCCTGTAGCGGTGACTCTCTGAGCAGCAGGTCCTGTAGTGGCAGGTCCTGTAGTGGTGACTCTCTGAGCAGCAAGTCCTGTAGTGGCAGGTCCTGTAGCGGTGACTCTCTGAGCAGCAGGTCCTGTAGTGGCAGGTCCTGTAGCGGTGACTCTCTGAGCAGCAGGTCCTGTAGTGGTGACTCTCTGAGCAGCAAGTCCTGTAGTGGCAGGTCCTGTAGCGATGACCCTCTGAGCGGCAGGTCCTGTAGCGGTGACTCTCTGAGCAGCAGGTCCTGTAGCGGTGACTCTCTGAGCGGCAGTTCCTGTAGCGGTGACTCTCTGAGCGGCAGGTCCTGTAACAGTGACTCTCTGAGCAGCAGGTCCTGTAACGGTGACTCTCTGAGTGGCAGGTCCTGTAGCGGTGACTCTCTGAGCAGCAGGTCCTGTAGCGGTGACTCTCTGAGCAGCAGGTCCTGTAGTGGTGACTCTCTGAGCGGCAGGTCCTGTAGTGGCAGGTCCTGTAGCGTTGACTCTCTGAGCAGCAGGTCCTGTAGTGGCAGGTCATCTAGCGGTGACTCTCTGAGCGCCAGGTCTTGTAACGGTGACTCTCTGAGTGGCAGGTCCTGTCGTGGTGACTCTCTGAGCAGCAGGTCCTGTAGCGGTGACTCTCTTAGCAACAGGTCCTGTAGGGGTGACTCTTTGAGCAGCAGATCTTGTATGGGCAGGTCCTGTAGCGGTTACTCTCTGAGTGGCAGGTCCTGTAACGGTGACTCTCTGAGTGGCAGGTCCTGTAGCGGTGGCTCTCTGAGCGGCAGGTCCTGTGACGGTGACTCTCTGAGTGGCAGGTCCTGTAGCGGTGACTCTCTGAGCAGCAGGTCCTGTAACGGTGACTCTCTGAGTGGCCGGTCCTGTAGCGGTGACTCTCTGAGTGACAGGTCCTGGCGTTGACTCTCTGAGCAGCAGGTCTTGCATTGGCAGGTCCTGTAGCGGTGACTCTCTGAGCAGCAGGTCCTGTAACGGTGACTCTCTGAGTGGCCGGTCCTGTAGCAGTGACTCTCTGAGTGACAGTTCCTGTAGCGGTGACTCTCTGAGCAGCAGGTCCTGTAACGGTGACTCTCTGAGTGGCCAGTCCTGTAGCGGTGACTCTCTGAGTGACAGGTCCTGTAGCGGTGACTCTCTGAGTGGCCAGTCCTGTAGCGGTGACTCTCTGAGTGACAGGTCCTGTAGCGGTGACTCTCTGAGCGGCAGGTCTTGCATTGGCAGGTCCTGTAGCGTTGACTCTCTGAGTGGCAAGTCCTGTAGCGGTGACTTTCTGAGCGGTAGGTCCTGTTGCGGTGACTCTCTGAGCAGCAGGTCCTGTAACGGTGACTCTCTGAGTGGCCGGTCCTGTAGCGGTGACTCTCTGAGTGACAGGTCCTGTAACGGTGACTCTCTGAGTGGCCGGTCCTGTAGCGGTGACTCTCTGAGTGACAGGTCCTGTAGTGGTGACTCTCTGAGCAGTAGGTCTTGCATTGGCAGGTCCTGTAGCGGTGACTCTCTGAGCAGCAGGTCTTGCATTGGCAGGTCCTGTAGCATTGACTCTCTGAGTGGCAAGTCCTGTAGCGGTGACTATCTGAGCGGTAGGTCCTGTTGCGTTGACTTTCTGAGCGGCAGGTCCTGCAGTGGTGACTCTCTGAGCGGCAGTTCCTGTAGCGGTGACTCTCTGAGCGGCAGGTTGTACATTACACGTCACGTGCTGATGTCACGTGTCGTTAGAGGATCTTCAAGGGTTGTGTGTGAAAGCACGCACATATACCGGGTCATCACTGGCAGTGTGAAAGTGCCAATCTGAGTGACAGGTCCTGCAGCAGTGACTCTCTGAGCAGCAGGTCTTGCATTGGCAGGTCCTGTAACGGTGACTCTCTGAGCGGCAGGTCCTGTAGCGGTGACTCTCTGAGCGGCAGGTCCTGTAGCGGTGACTCTTTGAGGTCCTGTAGCGGTGACTCTCTGAGCGGCAGTTCCTGTAGCGGTGACTCTCTGAGCGGCAGGTCCTGTAGTGGCAGGTCCTGTAGCATTGACTCTCTGAGCAGCAGGTCCTGTAGCGGTGACTCTCTGAGCGGCAGGTCCTGTAGCTTTGACTCTCTGAGCAGCAGGTCTTGTAGCAGTGATTCTCTGAGCAGCAGGTCCTGTAGCAGTGATTCTCTGAGCGGCAGGTCCTGTAGTGGCAGGTCCTGTAGCGTTGACTCTCTGAGCAGCAGGTCCTGTAGCAGTGACTCTCTGAGCAGTAGGTTCTTTAGTGGCAGGTGCTGTAGTGGTGACTCTCTTGAGTAGCAGCTCTCTGAGCAGCAGGTCTTGTAGTGGCAGGTCCTGTAGCAGTGATTCTCTGAGCAGCAGGTCCTGTAGCGGCAGGTCTATCAGTGGTAGTTTAGTTAAAATCGACTGACATAAAGAGTCTTCAGCCAAGAAATGGCAGATACCAAATGGCTAAATTCCTCTTCACTCCTGCAAAGCCCCTTTCACACTGCCATTCCAGCAAATACAGGGGTAAAATGTTCCTGTAATTGTTCCCTTGTCGCTAGATTTGGCACTTTCACACTGCCAGTGATGACCCGGTATATGTGCGTGCTTTCACACACAACCCTTGAAGATCCGGTAACGACACGTGACATCAGCGCGTGACGTGTAATCGACAACGCTTGGCACGATATACTTTAACTGAAGCAAGCGAACGATCTCAGTGTCAGCGCGGAAAGTGAGGAACTTACTGATCTCTGCTTCATTACAGTTTGCACATATGTTTTCGTCACGAATGTTGGTCTTCCTTCATAACAGCCGGTAAAAGAGTCGCGCGATAATGCGCGTCATCACTTTGATACGGAATTAGATCTAGCTTTTGTTCACACAGCGCTTGTTCCGGATCGATTACCGTAATGTTACTAGGTCCCCGACCCGGGTTCAATTTGGTAATCAATTCCGGGACGTGGTTGCTTTCACACAGAAGGCGACCAGGCAATGTTACGGGAATATTGCGGGTCCCACGTGCAGTGCGAAAAGGGCTCAAGATATCAAAATGTCGCTATAGTTACAAATATGGGAGTGACTGTACACAAATCAAACGATAAATTACAGGACTCACTCTCATATCTAAATGCAATTGTCACTCCTGAAATGTATGGTGTGTACGTGGCAAATGTTTCAATAGTCATTTAGATATTTATATACGCTTTAATCTTCACCATAGCACCAAATAATTAATACTTAAAGGGGTCATATGATGTGATTAAAATTTTTCCTTTCTCTTTGGAGTGTTACAAGCTCTTGGTGCATAAAGAAAATCTGTAAAGTTGCAAAGACTAAAGTTTCAAATCCAAACCGATATTCTTTATCAGTTAAGACCCTGCCATGCCCCCCTAAAACAGCTAAAACATGCCCCCACATGTCTATGTCTCATGTGGAAATATTTGCGTAATGCCACCCCAAATGTTTACGCAAAAACGCGGGTTTCAGTAACCACAGTTAGTGTTGAAGCAGCCATGTCAAGGAGATGCTGTGTGTTTCTATGTGAAAGCAAAAGCACTTTAAATTAAAAAATAAATTAAATTAAATTAAATTAAATTAAAAAAATAAATTAAAATTAAATTTATGCATTTAGCAGACGCTTTTATCCAAAGCGACTTACAGTGCATTCAGGCTATCAATTTTTACCTATCACTTTATTTGGCCTTCCGAAAGTAGATGCATTTAGGAATCTTAAAATTACTTAAAACAGAACAGCAATGCATTTTATGGATGACTGTTTCATAAACCTAGGAGAGAAGGTCATTTGAACTATTCTATGACAATCTGGCACTTCTGAATCAGCTACTGTAAGTATGTTTTGTTATTAGTTTAAGTATCTCCTACTGAATGTTTAAATGCAGAATTTTGCATGTGATGTGCGTGAGTGAGAGAGAGAGAGAGAGAGAGAGAGAGGAGAGAGTCACACAGTGTAGTCAGCTGTCTCAACCATCCATGGCTTGTGTACTGCAAAAACATATGAGCTTCATCACAGTGTCTGTTTGAGCACACCTCGCATTCCAGAATGTAGAACTTCGGAACATGTTGCACAACTCGTTATTCAAGCTCTTGTTCTGTCCAGGCTGGACTATTTGCAATGCTCTCTCAGCAGGTCTTCCAGCCAGTTCTATCAAACCTTTACAATTAATCCTTTTAAATTAAAATTTCGCTCCTGGTGGAATGACCTGCCCAACTCAATCCGAGCAGCTGAGTCCTTAGCCATCTTCAAGAATCGTCTTAAAAACCATCTCTTCCATCTTTATTTGTAGGGTGACCATATGCGCCATTCAACAAAAAACAAAAAACAAAGTGCGCCACAATGCTTCAAGTCAAACGAACAAGCAAACACGTGAAAGCAATAAGAAGCTGTCTGCTCTGCTCTTTAGAGCTCTCATGAATGTTACACAACAAACAACCTGCACAGTGCAAACAGTCAAAACCTGGATATTTTAGGCAATATTAAAGGAGCCGTATGTAGGATTGTGGCCTAAACTGGTACTGCAATCACTATAAAAATACTGTAGAGTGGTGTATCCCCTTCCCCTACCCCCTGACTCCAGGTTGCCTCAGTGTCTCAGCATAATGACAGAGAAACGGGCTCCTGTAATGCATTACTAATGTTAGCATACGTCCATGTGAGTTAACGTTATGTTACATTGCACAAACATGCATAACTTTGTTCGACTGTCATGAATATATGAAATGTCCATTTACATCACGTACAAGTTAGCCAAGCATAGATGAATTTTACCTGTCCAGGAGAAAATTAGCAACGTTGGCGTCTGTGTTCAAATTCTTCTCCGTTTTCAGCAGTCTCCATCTTTCAAAAGCATCTCCAATACAAATTCTGGTTTTATTTCGGACTTTGTCACGACAAATTTCTGAATTATAACGAGGTCTTTTTGATTTGGTAACATTAGACATTTTTATCCGACTGGAGTTAGGTAGGTTACAGCAAAGCTGGCAACACGGATCCCGAAACACTACTGACTTCGTGATTGGTAGATAGGTGGAGGGAGGCGCGTCAGGCCAAAACACAAAATGACAACAACAACATCAGTTGAGGGCTGCAAGTCCACTTTTTAAATGACAATATCCTGGCCGGACTACTGTTGTCAGTGATATACGTATTTGAAAAAAAAAACATGATTTCTTACATACAGCTCCTTTAAAATCCTGGCTGGGACGTGTCCCGTACGCCGGCACGTCCTGATATTGCTGAGTTCGATGTGTTCCTAGGTCAACATATTTTGTTGACCCTGGAACAACATTTTACTCCAAAAATATATTCTTGACCATATCCCTACACCTAAACCTAACCTTAACTATGAGTAATCCCTAAAATCAGAGGAAATGATAGATGAATGACACTGATGTACAAGCACCAAACAGTGATTGTAAGCGTAAACTTCACAAAATCTATAAACTGGTTCTTCAAATCTGATTGGTTTAATCACAATGTTGTTCCAGGATCAACAAAGATGTTGTCCCAGGAACATGTCTCACTTAGTAAAATCAGGTTTTGCCGTACGGCGCATATGGTCACCGTATTTATTTGACCCTTTAACTTTAACAATCACTATTCTAATTCTATTCTTAAAAAAAAAAAACGTTTCTAATCTTTTTGTATTCTATTTTCTTTTCATTTATTATGCAATTGTGTGTGTGTGTGTCCGGAAGTGCGCTCGCGTGCACAGACTACATTGTGATCATTCACTATGTCTTTTGTGTGGAAGTATTTCAAAATCTGTGCGCAGGACACGGGCAACCATTCAGCACTGGAAGTGCAGAGCTACATGTCTGAATATAGACAGTAAAAGAAATAAACACAGCGACTCCATTGGATTCAACGGAGACAAGTGAAGTCAATTAGAAGCAGCTCTTCCTGGGGTCGAGCGTACATTTTTTTTTTTTTTTTTTTTTTGCTGATGAACAATCAAACAACAAATACAAATAAAATTGAACAATTACAACAATGAGATGGGCGGGGGGTATTACATCAAATTACATTTCACTCAACAAAACATCATACAGTTTCAAAAGTTTTACACTTTTTTTGTTTTTAATTATTTTCAGTGTCTTAATTAAGTAGTTGAAGTCACATAGAAAATTATTTAATTTGGGTTCCCTTAGAGCAAACTTGCATTTATGAATAAAGTATTTTGCCAATAGAATAAATATGTTTCCAGTATATTCTATTTTATGATTACAGTGAGAAAAATAACAAATTACATCTCTCATTACAAAATCAATATCTAATTTTAGTTTTGAAACAAGGAATTTTGACAATTCCATCCAAAATTGTTTAACAAGGGAACAATTAAAGAAAATATGATCAATTGACTCAGTATTGCTTTTACAGAAATTACATTTCAAATTAACATTACCAAATTTATATGTGATTTCATTAGTGGGATATATATTATGCAAAATTCTTAAGTGTAGTTCTTTCACCTTGTTGGGGATACAAAATTTGTAAGGCAAGAGCCATGCTTTTTTCCAATTAATATTTTCTATCAGAGAATTCCAAAAAAATTCCCCCTCGGGGTAATTCGTTTTCTTGACTGAAACACATTTCTTATAATTTTATTACTACATTTTGGGTCGTAAATACTCTTGTCTTCAATCAGAAATTTCTGTTCACTCTTTACAATCTTTTCAAATGATAAATTACATTTCATTAGATGAACAAGACCATTTGGTATAGCTTTTACCATTGTAAGAAATTCCTTATGAATGACAGGGAAATTATGTTTGGACATGAAATCATTATAAGAATAAAAATTCCCTTGTGGATCTAACAAATCACAAAGATAATCAATTCCCTTTTCATGCCAATTATAAAAATACAAAAAAAATTGACTTGTTCTTTGCAAGAATAGTTTCATTATTCCATAGCTTTACTTTATGTGGGGAAAAATTGCGGACGAAGCAGAGTTTGCATGCCAACAGCACCTGTTCGTGGAATTTAGAGAGTTTTATAGGGAGCTTAGAAGGAGAGAAATTACAGGTGAGCAAAAACTTAAACCCACCCACCTTTTTAAAGATATTGTGTGGGATAAAATACCAAATAGACTCTGGGAAATTGACACAACTCTTTACCCAATTCAATTTGAAAGTATTATTAACATCGAAAAAATCAAGCATTTCAAAACCTCCCTCAGCTTTTATACCACATAAAACCTGTTTCTTCAGATACTGATGTTTGTTTTTCCAAAAAAACTTAAATAATAAGCAATTAATCTGTTTACAGGTATTTTCATGGACAAATAATGAAAAAGATGGATATATAAAAGAGCTAGACCTTCAGCTTTTATTAAAACAACTCTACCAAGAAAAGATAAATCTCTTTGAAGCCAATTGTTAAATATTGTTTTAGCTTTTTTAATTTTAGGAAGAAAATTCAAATCTTGTCTAAGAGATATTTTTTTTGGAGATATGAATACCAAGATATTTAACATTATCTTTAATGGGTATATTATTCACAGAAGTTTTAAGAGAGTCAGATAAACAAAGAATTTCACATTTAGGAATATTTAAAGTTAGACCAGAAGCCTCTGAAAATGCATTAATTGTTTCAAGAGCCTTACCAACCTGATTTGTATTCTCTAAAAACAGGGTTGTATCATCCGCAAGTTGTGAAATTTTTATCTCACGGCCAAAAATGGACACCCCTTTAATATCAGGATTATTGCGAATACTCAGAGAGAGTAGTTCCACAACCAAAATAAACAAAAAAGGAGAGATTCCACAACCTTGTCTCACTCCCCTGCTAACAGGAAATCTATTAGAAGTATCAGATTGTAAAAGAACCGAGCTATTGATATCCTTATATATGTATATATGTCAAGAAAAGAAATGTATGTTCAACAGTGTCTAACGCTTTGTAGAAGTCTAGAAATAGTATGATTGCATCCGAATTAATATGATGTGAATAATCTATGAGATCTAAAATTAGTCTTATATTACAGTTTATATGTCCTTTAGGCATAAAACCTGTTTGTGTTTCAGTAATTATTTCAGACAAACCAGTTTTTAGTCTTCTGGCAAAAACTAATGACATCATTTTATAATCTAAATGTAGTAATGTGATTGGCCTCCAATTGTCAAGTGAGAGAAGATCTTTATCTGGTTTTGGTATTAGGGTGATGAGCCCTTGTTTCATAGAAGTACTTAATTCTTCATTAATAATACAATCTTTGTACATTCTAAGTAGTGGCATCTTGATAGTTTCCCAGAAGTGTGAATAAAACTCAATGGTTAGGCCATCTGAGCCAGGGGATGTGCCTTTCTTCATAGACTGCATTGCGTTAGTTAGTTCGGTTACAGTAAGGTCCTTTTCACAAACCGTTTTAAACTCATTTGAAATTACTGGAATGTAATGTTTAATTTTTTGAAGAAAGGAATTCACATAATTTACATTACAATTTGAACTATATAATTTATTAAAAAAAGAATAAACATAATTATTTATTTCAGAGGGGTTTTTGTTAATATTACCATCAATTCTTAAAGCCGTTACAGAGTTTCTTTTTATATTTCTTTTTTCCAAAGAAAAGAAATAGCTGGTATTTTTCTCACCCATTTCCAACCATTTAGCCCTGGATCTTATAAAGGCACCTTTGGCTAAATCAAGGTAAAGATCATGTATTTCATTTCGCAAATTAGATAAATAAGTTTCCTCTTCTGTGCTAAGATTTTCTTTAGACAATAACTTTTCAAGATCATTAAGAAGAACTTGACATCTTTGGGAATTTACCCTTTTAAGTTCTTTACCTCGACGCATTGCCAGTTGTCTAACTTTAAATTTGAAAAATTCCCATCTTTGGATATGGCTCATAGATTCGTCCTGCAGAATAGAAGCAGTTTTTTAACACAATCTACAAATTTTGTATCTGAAAGTAACTTATTATTAAATTTCCAATACCCACGAATTCTTTTACAACTATTTGTATTGCCAATTAAAGAAATTAAGATTAATTTGTGATCAGATAAAGGAGAATAAGTAATTAAAGTATCCAAAACAAAATGAACTTCATTAGAAGAAAGGAGCCAAAAGTCAATTTGAGATTTACGAGTAAGAGCATTATTTGTCCAGGTATATTCCTTATCATGAGGATGTAAAAAGCGCCAAACATCAGTGACCTGTAAGTCATCACAAAGCAACTCAAAAACCTTAGATGTACTGTTCTTTGAGGGGTATCTATCCACAGAGTCATTTGGGGCTTCGTTAAAGTCTCCTCCTATCAATAAATAAGCATCTGTGTGTTTACTTTTTAGATTTATAAGTATCAAAGTAAGTTTTTTAAACATAAATACATTTAAGATGTTTTTGTTATGACCGTAAACATTGCAAATGATAAATTTCGTATTGTCAATATTTAATATTATTATAATCCATCTCCCTTCACCAGAATAAATTATCTCCACTATATCACCTTTCAATTTATTGAGGGAAATAGCGACCCCTGCAGAATGGTTTGTTCCATGACAAAAAAAAGCAGAATCACCCCACTGTGACTTCCAAAACTTTATATCATTATCGCAAGAGTGAGTTTCCTGAAACAAAATAATTTGAGCCTCCCTTTGTTTAACGAAAAGAAAAAGTGCCTTCCTTTTATCGATATCCCTTAGTCCTCTAACATTAAGAGAAATAAGATCTAATCTCCCAAAATTAAAAGCTGTCATCCAACAGAAAGAACAATGAGGAAAAAAAATAAATAAATAAAAATAAGAGAGAAAAGGACCTCCCAAATAAGGTTAAGTTTCTCGTAACAAAGAAATAAATAGACCCATCGGGATCTTACATACAACAAGATGTCAACAAATATTAGAACAATCACATTTTGAGTTGTTAGGGATTAAGAAATGTCTAATGAACTTCAAACAACTATCAGTTTGTGTCCATTGTCACTCAGTGTAAACTAAACGTCAACATTAACCCTTTTACCTTCAATGTAAGCAAAGGCACCTGTGAATGACGCTCTTTTGCCTTCTTCTCTGGCTTTCTTTGGCCCGAACCGCTCTTTCATCAGGTGACAAATCTTCTTTTAGACGGAGATGGGCGTCCTCCAGAAACTTGGAGCCTTTTGCATCTCTCCATACGATATCACGATAGTGACGCATGCTGAATTGAATGATTATGCTTCTCGCAGTGTTACCGTCTTTCCTCTTTCCAATTCTGTGCACGGAATCCACCACCTCCGGTAGCTTTCCAGCAATTTTCGGAGAGATCTTGCCAAGGATGTTGATCACCATATCCCGAGTGTTTTCCTGTTGATCTTCCTCCTTCATCCCCTGCAGTCTCAGCCCCCATCTTCGTCGATAGCTGTTCGCCTCCAGCAGTTGAAGTTTGAGTTGTTTGTTTTCCTCTCTCAAATCTATGGTCTTCTTTTCCAGCGCAACAATCCTCCCGTTGTGGTTAGCGGTATCTTTAAGTAGTTTTTCAACAGTTTCATTCATGAAAGCCATGGCATGATCAGTGTTTCTCACTGTTGTCTCCATAGAAGAAACCTTTTCGAAAATAACTTCACATTTTGCGGAGAGAGACTGGTTAGCGGCCATAACCTTATTAAGGTCAGAATCAGGAGAAGTAATCTTTCTTTTCTTTGCAGCTGAGCTTTTAGCTGGAGTACAGGGTAGAGGAGTTGCTAAGACTTTCTCTGATTCGACGGACTCAGTAGAAACATTGGACAAATCTGTCAGCATTGCCTCATCGGGACATGATGCAAAGAGTTGGGATGGAGCGATATTTTCATGTTTCTCCATGCTCGTTTCAAAGTTATGTTTCGCTTTGCGTTTGCCCATATGACCGAATTTTCAAACAAAGTTAATGTTAATCCATAATATCATTAGCAGAATAAGAAGAGAAATGTAATTTTCCTCACTTATTGCATGTAAATCACGATGATGTCTGAGGATTAAGAACGCAGCATGTCTGCTTGGAATGGCACCATCTTGGCCTCCGGGGTCGAGCGTACCTCGCAGACTCAAACTGAGCTTGATGACGTAGATGTCACGTGAGCAGCCTGTCTGACAATTATCAGAATCAGAATCAGAATCAGAAAGAGCTTTATTGCCAAGTATGCTTACGCATACAAGGAATTTGTTTTAGTGACATAAGCTTCCAGTACACAGAGACAACACACAGACAAAAAAAAAAAAAAAAGAGAGATTTACAAATTTTTGTAATTCTTCTAATCGCTGTGCCAAGAGAACTCTGAATCACCCACCGGATCTTACAGACATCGTAGAATAATTTTGTCCCGTTGCTTTTATGGACTCTCTATTGGCTTCTCCCTTGACTTCATGCCTCCGCGTCCCCTGATAGCCTCATAGACGGTAAAAGATTGTCTGTGCGCTTCTCCTCCTGTCCATACGGTAATTTATCTACTGCGCCACAGAGAGTCGCTGGTTATGACGCAACCATTAGCCAAAATGAATGGGAGTCAATAGCCGTGTTTCCACTATCGAGCTAGGACCGGGCGTGCTAGTGCGTGCCAGGGCCAGTCGCGTTTCCACTGTCACTTCCGGGGCTTGATCGTGCCTCGCCGGGGCTTCCTCGGGGCCAACGGCCAGGTTTTTTTGGCCCGACTAAATCCTTGGGCCAAAGCGGGCCAGCTGGGGCTAGAGGAGGGGTTACGAACAAAGGCGGAGTTTCTCGAGAGCGTCAGCGCGGATCATTTCAGAAAGATAACAACTTTAACAGCAGCATTAAAGACGTTTGAAAATAAGTTGAGCTCAAAACTCACTCTTAGTTAGCAGCAAGTGTTTGAAATAACTTGATCCGATGTGGATTATAATCATTAAACAAGGCAGAAATATTTATAAGCGATGTAAAAGACTATGCACGCTAAACATTAACGTTACCATAGTAAACATCCTAAATATGACCGCTTGGATAAATCAGACGTCAGCTTCTTATTCTCTATTATAATTGTGTATTTATTAAGTAACATTTTATCTGTCGTCTCGTTTCGTGAGTTTAGCTCCACGTTGCATATCATCAAAATATAATAATTATTTTTGTTTGGGAGATTTTATAAAAAGAGCGAGTCTGCGCTGCGGATCATTTCAGAAAGATAACCGCTTTAACATCAGCATTGAACACTTTTTTAAACAAGTCGAGCTCAAAACTCTCTTTCAGTCAGCAGCGATTGTTTGAAATAACTTGATCTGATGTGGATTATAATCACTAAACAAGGCAGAAATATTTATAAGCGATGAAAAAGATATGCACGCTAAACATGTTACCATAGTAAACATGGTAAAATATGACCGCTTGAAGAAATCAGACGTCAGCTTCTTATTCTCTATCACAGTCGTGTATTTATTAAGTAACTTATATTATCTGTCACAAGCCTCGTCTCAAGAGTTTATCTCACTTTGCCGATCATAAAAGAATATAGCCTAATAATGTTTTTGTTCGGGAGCTTTTATAAAAATAGAGATATTATCATTAATTCTAAATGTGATGTAGGCTACTGTGGCTAATAAACAGAAACAGACTCGACTGAATAAGCAGGCTATTTTCATAAGCGCTAAAAATAAATAAATAAAATAGAAATAAGTGTATTTATGTGTGAATAATTTTGAGTCCTGATAAATTAAATTAGTATGATCAATGTATCACTTATTCTATAGTTAAAACATGGATGCTTTTGAATTTGAATATATAACAAAGCATGCAAACAAACGGCCGCTTTTATTATGTTTGTTTTGTGATCGCGCATGTTCCAGTGACTTATTTCTTAGTTTTCTGATAACTTCTCTTTGATGATGAAATGATGAGGTTGCATGACGTTGTTCTGAGAGGCGTGTAAAGGGCGTGTTTTAGTGACGTGCAGCGGTGCTTCAAGCTCCTCTGTGGAAACCCTGCGCTATTCTGGCCTCGTGCTACTGGCCCGGGGCTATGAGCCCCGCCCGGCCCGCTTTAAACCCTGGCTCGCACTGGCCCCACAGTGGAAATGCGGCTAATGGGATGCTAACAGCAGGTGGGGGTCTGCTAGCCAATGGTGACGCCCAGGGGTGCTTCAATAAAATATGAAACCCTGCCCCCCTGTGTCTGAGGCACAGATAGCAGGTAGCGATCAGCCGTTGCACAAAATATTAAAATAAGAGCCTTTCCTGCACACTGAAGCTGCGCGAGCGTACTGTATCTGTCCGTGCCCTGTGAAGGGATGTTCAGTTCAACTTCTCGTGTGTTGGATGAGAAACGAAACTTACTAAACTGTGACAAAACGGAAAGTTTTTTTTTGTAAAGTAGAACTTGCATACACGTTTGAAAAGCCAGCTGTAGCACACTGAAAAAAAGTGTTTCATTCATCCATTTAAAGAAAATTTAGATTAATGTTTCGCATCTATATTTTTTTAACTTGAGAAAATAGTTATTTATTTTTCATTGGCTCAAGTGAAAAAAAAAATATATAAATGTGAAATTTAGATGTGTTAATTTTTTTTAATTGGATGAATGAAACGCTTTGAATCTTTATTTGCAACATTTGATTTTAACTTTTTGGAATAATCTATTTATATATCATACTTTTATTTAGTGTCAGTGGTAAAGACCTTTTTTTATCTAAAACCAAATTTAAAAACTAAAATACTGAATGCTGATTAAGAAACATCTTATTGAATGTGTGTTGATTGTGTTGTTTGGATTGTAGAACTATGTAGTAATTGCTTTTAATTTCCCATTTGTTTTTGTACACTTTCCTTCTTTCTTGTTGGTTGCTTAAAGAAAAAAAAAAAAAAAAAAATCAGAAATCGTTATCGGCCATGAAAATCATGATCGTGCATTCCTAATATATATATATATGATGACTTAGTATCTCATTATATTAAGAAAAAAGCAAAAGCCGGACTCTAACCCAATCAATCGTATTACAAACTAGTTTTCCGTGCCCTAAACATTACTGCCGTTATTCACGTGTCGTATTTAACCTTGTGACGATGGAGGGCGGAGCTACAGGAGATTTGCGCTTAGTAATGGACACTCAGAATAATCTTGTTTCCATCATAGACAGTAAAAGAAATTTGCATTAAGATTATTTTTGCAATATAAAAAAATTATCTTAGTGCAAGACTAAGTATCGTATATCATTTTTTTATATAAAAAATTATCAGTCTTTATTTGATTTTATTTATATATTTGAAGAAGAAAAAAAACTTAGTAAGAAGAGCATTTTTCCAGCGTGCTGGAAAAAGGGGGAGGAGACCGAAATAAACTGTGGGTTTATCGAAGAAAAGGTTAGGTTCATAGAGTAAGTTACTACAGTAACTGACTCTTGAGTATAAGTTAACTCTTTCAGAAACGGGCTTGACTTACCCTGCTTTCTCAGGTTTGACAAACCTCCCATTCTGAAACAGAAAACCCAGTTTCCCTCATTTCAGGGTTAACATACTCAGAGTTTTCACTTAACCTCCTTTGTGAAACAGGCCCCAGTGCTGAAGCTCTGTGTGTGTTGTGGTCTGTGACTCCGCCCACTGACACTTCACCCAATAGTGTCTCTACACCCCGGCGCCAGAGAGAAGACACTCTCTGCAGTGTTCAGTGTTAGGACCGCAGCAGAGACGGCTCTGTGTTCTGTCGCTAGCTGTCAGTATTACAAACTGTACCTTTAAAGATTCTGAAAACACCTCGCAAAATACAAAACCCCAGCCCTTAGAGTCATCATCCATCACAGGAAATCTAAATCAAAAGAGTCTGCTCTTCAGAAGGAGTGGTTCATCCTCGGTTCTTCACACTAGGAGCAGATGCATTTCCAGACAGGAAGAACCTATGCAGTTCTTTACAGTCATCTGTTCACATTTGTCTCAAGCCTTACATTTTAACAGAAGAAAAAAGGATTGAAGGTAAGTGAGCCACACAGATAAGCATCCCATAATGTCTGTTAACAACCCCACACTTTATTTACCGCCACTCAATTCCACTCATTTCTAAACAATTCTCACATTACATTATGAATTGTAATAATTTGGTAAAGCAAGACAGTGCTTTTCAATACAATTCAAAACTTTCCAAAAATACACTGTTTGATATTTCTTTTTCAGCAAACCGCATTGTTGCTATGAATGTATAAAACTGATGCATGCATTAGCGCAACAAACTGGAGAACTTCTGATGTTCTTTATGTTATATCACACAGTATGTTGATGGATTATAATAAGAGCGAAGCTAAAGGAGGTACAGACAGAACAGAGCTGGCAAAACTCAAAGAAGAGAGACTGAAACAGAATAACACAAGAGAAAAAAGAAAGGGTGTGAGACTGCAGACTCATGGGAAACTATCATCATCATCTTCTGCCATCTCTTTAGCAAACTCCAGATCCTGCTGCTCTCGCTCTCTTCTCTCCTGTGAACACACACACAGAGCGTGATCATCTCCAGCAGACGCTCGGTGCGGTGTGTGTGTGTGTGTGTGTGTGTGTGTGCGCCTCACCTCAGCAGACTCCAGGTCCTTGTTGTAGGCCTTGGGTGGAAATCTCATGGCCTGCACAGAAACAGGTCAACAGAGCTTACATCACTCCCTATGGCTGTGTGTTGACTGTGAAACACTTTAATTATATGCATTTATGGTGTAATTCATTTCCATCTCAATCCATGGTCATTTTTTTAAATCTTTTAAATGAACTTCTGCTAGATGAAGTAGTCCAGGCTCAGGTAGCATGAACAAAGCAAATGTCTGTGTGATCCCAGAAGTCGTACCTTGACGGACATGTTGTGTATGTCCAGACAGAAGGAGATGCGCTGGTGGAAGGCCAGCTGAGGCTCTCGTGTGCTGTAGATGTCCATGGTCTCTTTGGACTGGACGTAACCCCTCTCGTGGTTTATACTGGCCTCGATCACACCGTCACGGATGGCCTGGACACACAGAGACGGACACATGCTTCAGCTCAGTCCCTGATGAACACTGTCAGGTGAATGTGTGCGCCAGCCTCACCTTGGCCACGATGAACTCTGCGTCTTCAGGACTGTCCAGCTGCAGCTTCTGAGCGATGTCAGCCAGAGAGATGCGTGAGTACGACAGACTGATCATCCTCACCCCTGAAACACACCACAAACATCTGCCTAAACCTCTACAGCGCTACAGAACCGTGTCTCTCAGACAGAGCAACAGAAACCTCTGAGAGGAACGAGCAGCACACGAGAGATCACAGAGCTGCATCTGATCTTTCTCCTCTCTGTGCTCTGCACACACATATTCCTGCTGTGGAAACAGCTATGGATATTAAGCTTGCAGAGATATTCATTCATATGCACCAAAGAGTTAGTGAGTGAAATTAAGCCATTCATATCCCAAACTGATTCTTTAATCTATTTGCACTTTTTTATAGCGCTTTTAACAATGCAGACTGTCAAAGCAGCTTTACAGGCAAGACGAGACATTTCGTACACAATGGTAATTCAAACTGATTTACATAAAAGAAAGTAAAATAATCATAACAAACAAAATAATAATAAAAACTCAAGTTAAGACAAGTCATTTTGGATTGCATAAAATACATTGCAATCAGTTCGGACATCACACAGTGCTCATTCAATAAATGCACAGCTGAACAGATGGGTTTTGAGTCTAGATGTAAATGTGACTAGTGTTTTAGCACATCTGATCTCTTCTGGAAGCTGATTCCAGCTGCGGGCAGCATAGTAACTAAAGGAGGACTCCCCTTGTTTTGTGTGAACCCTTGGTATTTCTAACTGACTTGATCCTAGTGATCTGAGTGCTCTGTTAGGTTTATATTCAGTGAACATATCTGCAATATATTTCGGTCCTGGGTCATTTAGTGACTTATATACGAGTAAAAGTACTTTAAAATCAATCCTAAATGTAACTGGAAGCCAGTGTAAGGACCTGAGGACTGGTGTGATATGCTCAGATTTTCTGGTTCTAGTCAGAATCCTGGCAGCAGCGTTCTGGATGAGCTGCAGCTGTCTAATGGTCTTTCTGGGAAGGCCAGTGAGGAGCCCATTACAACAGTACACCCTGCAAGATTCCTGACTTGATTTTTAGTTGTTTGACCCCTAGAGTCAAGGTATGCATTCACCTTGAACACTTCATCTTTGTTTCCAAATGCAATGACTTCAGTTTTTTCCTTGTTTAACTGAAGAAAGTTCTGGCACATCCAACTATTAATTTCATCAATACATTGGCAGAGGGAGTCAATGGGGCTGTAGTCATTTGGAGATAAGGCTAGGTAAATCTGGGTATCATCAGCATAGCTGTGATAGGCAATTTGGTTCTTTCTCATTATTTGACTTAGTGGAAGCATATACAGGCTGAACAAGAGCGGTGCAAGTATTGAGCCTTGTGGGACTCCGCATGTCATGGACGTCACTTAGACTTATGCTCTCCTAGACTCACATAATAGCCTCTCCCTTCTAAGTATGATCTGAACCATTTGAGATCCATCCCAGAAAGCCCGACCCAGTTTTCCAGTCTCTCTAGTAGTATGTTATGATCGACAGTGTCAAACGCAGCACTGAGATCTAGTAATACCAGCACCGATATTTTTCCAGAGTCACAATTTAAGCGAATATCATTTATTATCTTAATGAGTGCTGTCTCTGTGCTGTGATGCGGTCGGAAACCAGATTGAAAATTGTTCAGGCATCCATTTGAGTTTAAGTATTTGTACAGCTGATTAAAAACTACCTTTTCTATAATTTTGCCTATAAAAGGAAGATTAGATATTGTTCTATAATTGTTCAAAATGGTGTTATCAAGATTGCTCTTTTACAGGAGGGGCTCAACAACTACCACTAGTTTGGAAATGTCCCAGAAACAAGTGAGACCAGGGGCGATTCTAGGATTTTCATTTTAGGGGGGTTCAGACCCGAATAAGGGAATGATTGAAAAAAAAAAAAATTGACTATAAGGTTAGGGTTGTATACTATTAATCCTTATTGCAATCCACTATTCCATTCTATTCAACATATTTCATTCCCTGTATTGGGAGTAGGAGTACTGACTGAGCCATTTACAACACTGTAAAAAACAATGTTTTAAATTTTAAAAAGTAAAATAAATCATGACTGTTTTCTAAAGTATGTTTTCATGGATGTAAGTTGCTTCATTTTTGTTGGAAGAAAAAACAATCACACTGTGATAAGTGCTGAAGGTGAACGCAGCAAAGACGTTTGGTATTGGATGAGGAAACCAAATCGTGTATT